>NW_027101991.1:0-48353 GCF_035609145.1 Eleutherodactylus coqui | reverse complement strand
TCCGCAAGCAGACGATCAGTGGATACAATGCTGCGAGCTGGGAAAAAAGCCTAGAATAATCCACGGCAGGCAGGCAAGCAAAATGTAAATAACGGGATTGGTTAGCTGCGCTAAAATTCTTGCTTGTACCTGAAAAAGGTTTCACCTGCAACGCGGCCTTCTACTGGTTTTTGCGACGTGACATTCACTGACAAGGCACAGGCCTGGTAGGTTTCTGCGAGCACCCACAATACAGCGTTGCAGTCTTCAAATCTGTGCAGAACTCTTTTTTTACCTAAAATTAGCAAGATTCGCTTAAAACTCTTGTGGTGTATTATAGCCTTCTCCTGAGATGACATTCATAGCGATACTAAGAATAATAAAGATAAAAAGCATCATAGGCTGAAGAAATTATACGCAGGGTACGTCATTTTTTAGCCTTCCATAACTATATAGCTATATATGCATACATCCATATATTTAGCTAGATATCCATAAAAATCTATATCTATATATATGTATTTCTATATATTTATATAGATATTTATCTATACACAGGGACAGATAGATAGATAGATAGATAGATAGATAGATAGATAGATAGATAGATAGACAGAGACTGTATGCAATAAGCCTGGATGTCTGACAGTTAAAGCTGCATCGTGATGTCATTAAGGCTCTATTATGACACGTACAGCTTGGAACCATATATATTATAGCACGGCTGCCATTTACAGTCAGTCTCCATTGGAGTTGGAAGTTGGCAAACATGTACTAGGCTGTCTTCCCAAGAAGCCACAGCAGCCAGATAAATTGGATGTTCCACCGAACTGCTATTTTATTCAGCCAGTAAGGGGAAAGCGGTGGCCTACAAAATCTCATTGGTCGCTGCTGCTGCCGACATTTTTTTAAAAAGGTACGCTCAGTTGTTTCATGGAGAACATTAAGGTAGCTACTTACAATTCAGGCAGGTAGGTTCAGTTCTTGGAGGTTGGGGAATGCTTATGGGCAAGGCCTTATGTCTGATCATATTGGCTGCTTCCAACTGTACCTACCGCAAGCAGACGATCAGTGGATACAATGCTGCGAGCTGGGAAAAAAGCCTAGAATAATCCACGGCAGGCAGGCAAGCAAAATGTAAATAACGGGATTGGTTAGCTGCGCTAAAATTCTTGCTTGTACCTGAAAAAGGTTTCACCTGCAACGCGGCCTTCTACTGGTTTTTGCGACGTGACATTCACTGACAAGGCACAGGCCTGGTAGGTTTCTGCGAGCACCCACAATACAGCGTTGCAGTCTTCAAATCTGTGCAGAACTCTTTTTTTTACCTAAAATTAGCAAGATTCGCTTAAAACTCTTGTGGTGTATTATAGCCTTCTCCTGAGATGACATTCATAGCGATACTAAGAATAATAAAGATAAAAAGCATCATAGGCTGAAGAAATTATACGCAGGGTACGTCATTTTTTAGCCTTCCATAACTATATAGCTATATATGCATACATCCATATATTTAGCTAGATATCCATAAAAATCTATATCGATATATATGTATTTCTATATATTTATATAGATATTTATCTATACACAGGGACAGATAGATAGATAGATAGATAGACAGAGACTGTATGCAATAAGCCTGGATGTCTGACAGTTAAAGCTGCATCGTGATGTCATTAAGGCTCTATTATGACACGTACAGCTTGGAACCATATATATTATAGCACGGCTGCCATTTACAGTCAGTCTCCATTGGAGTTGGAAGTTGGCAAACATGTACTAGGCTGTCTTCCCAAGAAGCCACAGCAGCCAGATAAATTGGATGTTCCACCGAACTGCTATTTTATTCAGCCAGTAAGGGGAAAGCGGTGGCCTACAAAATCTCATTGGTCGCTGCTGCTGCCGACATTTTTTTAAAAAGGTACGCTCAGTTGTTTCATGGAGAACATGAAGGTAGCTACTTACAATTCAGGCAGGTAGGTTCAGTTCTTGGAGGTTGGGGAATGCTTATGGGCAAGGCCTTATGTCTGATCATATTGGCTGCTTCCAACTGTACCTACCGCAAGCAGACGATCAGTGGATACAATGCTGCGAGCTGGGAAAAAAGCCTAGAATAATCCACGGCAGGCAGGCAAGCAAAATGTAAATAACGGGATTGGTTAGCTGCGCTAAAATTCTTGCTTGTACCTGAAAAAGGTTTCACCTGCAACGCGGCCTTCTACTGGTTTTTGCGACGTGACATTCACTGACAAGGCACAGGCCTGGTAGGTTTCTGCGAGCACCCACAATACAGCGTTGCAGTCTTCAAATCTGTGCAGAACTCTTTTTTTTACCTAAAATTAGCAAGATTCGCTTAAAACTCTTGTGGTGTATTATAGCCTTCTCCTGAGATGACATTCATAGCGATACTAAGAATAATAAAGATAAAAAGCATCATAGGCTGAAGAAATTATACGCAGGGTACGTCATTTTTTAGCCTTCCATAACTATATAGCTATATATGCATACATCCATATATTTAGCTAGATATCCATAAAAATCTATATCGATATATATGTATTTCTATATATTTATATAGATATTTATCTATACACAGGGACAGATAGATAGATAGATAGATAGACAGAGACTGTATGCAATAAGCCTGGATGTCTGACAGTTAAAGCTGCATCGTGATGTCATTAAGGCTCTATTATGACACGTACAGCTTGGAACCATATATATTATAGCACGGCTGCCATTTACAGTCAGTCTCCATTGGAGTTGGAAGTTGGCAAACATGTACTAGGCTGTCTTCCCAAGAAGCCACAGCAGCCAGATAAATTGGATGTTCCACCGAACTGCTATTTTATTCAGCCAGTAAGGGGAAAGCGGTGGCCTACAAAATCTCATTGGTCGCTGCTGCTGCCGACATTTTTTTAAAAAGGTACGCTCAGTTGTTTCATGGAGAACATGAAGGTAGCTACTTACAATTCAGGCAGGTAGGTTCAGTTCTTGGAGGTTGGGGAATGCTTATGGGCAAGGCCTTATGTCTGATCATATTGGCTGCTTCCAACTGTACCTACCGCAAGCAGACGATCAGTGGATACAATGCTGCGAGCTGGGAAAAAAGCCTAGAATAATCCACGGCAGGCAGGCAAGCAAAATGTAAATAACGGGATTGGTTAGCTGCGCTAAAATTCTTGCTTGTACCTGAAAAAGGTTTCACCTGCAACGCGGCCTTCTACTGGTTTTTGCGACGTGACATTCACTGACAAGGCACAGGCCTGGTAGGTTTCTGCGAGCACCCACAATACAGCGTTGCAGTCTTCAAATCTGTGCAGAACTCTTTTTTTTACCTAAAATTAGCAAGATTCGCTTAAAACTCTTGTGGTGTATTATAGCCTTCTCCTGAGATGACATTCATAGCGATACTAAGAATAATAAAGATAAAAAGCATCATAGGCTGAAGAAATTATACGCAGGGTACGTCATTTTTTAGCCTTCCATAACTATATAGCTATATATGCATACATCCATATATTTAGCTAGATATCCATAAAAATCTATATCGATATATATGTATTTCTATATATTTATATAGATATTTATCTATACACAGGGACAGATAGATAGATAGATAGATAGATAGATAGATAGACAGAGACTGTATGCAATAAGCCTGGATGTCTGACAGTTAAAGCTGCATCGTGATGTCATTAAGGCTCTATTATGACACGTACAGCTTGGAACCATATATATTATAGCACGGCTGCCATTTACAGTCAGTCTCCATTGGAGTTGGAAGTTGGCAAACATGTACTAGGCTGTCTTCCCAAGAAGCCACAGCAGCCAGATAAATTGGATGTTCCACCGAACTGCTATTTTATTCAGCCAGTAAGGGGAAAGCGGTGGCCTACAAAATCTCATTGGTCGCTGCTGCTGCCGACATTTTTTTAAAAAGGTACGCTCAGTTGTTTCATGGAGAACATGAAGGTAGCTTCTTACAATTCAGGCAGGTAGGTTCAGTTCTTGGAGGTTGGGGAATGCTTATGGGCAAGGCCTTATGTCTGATCATATTGGCTGCTTCCAACTGTACCTACCGCAAGCAGACGATCAGTGGATACAATGCTGCGAGCTGGGAAAAAAGCCTAGAATAATCCACGGCAGGCAGGCAAGCAAAATGTAAATAACGGGATTGGTTAGCTGCGCTAAAATTCTTGCTTGTACCTGAAAAAGGTTTCACCTGCAACGCGGCCTTCTACTGGTTTTTGCGACGTGACATTCACTGACAAGGCACAGGCCTGGTAGGTTTCTGCGAGCACCCACAATACAGCGTTGCAGTCTTCAAATCTGTGCAGAACTCTTTTTTTTACCTAAAATTAGCAAGATTCGCTTAAAACTCTTGTGGTGTATTATAGCCTTCTCCTGAGATGACATTCATAGCGATACTAAGAATAATAAAGATAAAAAGCATCATAGGCTGAAGAAATTATACGCAGGGTACGTCATTTTTTAGCCTTCCATAACTATATAGCTATATATGCATACATCCATATATTTAGCTAGATATCCATAAAAATCTATATCGATATATATGTATTTCTATATATTTATATAGATATTTATCTATACACAGGGACAGATAGATAGATAGATAGATAGATAGATAGATAGACAGAGACTGTATGCAATAAGCCTGGATGTCTGACAGTTAAAGCTGCATCGTGATGTCATTAAGGCTCTAGTATGACACGTACAGCTTGGAACCATATATATTATAGCACGGCTGCCATTTACAGTCAGTCTCCATTGGAGTTGGAAGTTGGCAAACATGTACTAGGCTGTCTTCCCAAGAAGCCACAGCAGCTAGATAAATTGGATGTTCCACCGAACTGCTATTTTATTCAGCCAGTAAGGGGAAAGCGGTGGCCTACAAAATCTCATTGGTCGCTGCTGCTGCCGACATTTTTTTAAAAAGGTACGCTCAGTTGTTTCATGGAGAACATGAAGGTAGCTACTTACAATTCAGGCAGGTAGGTTCAGTTCTTGGAGGTTGGGGAATGCTTATGGGCAAGGCCTTATGTCTGATCATATTGGCTGCTTCCAACTGTACCTACCGCAAGCAGACGATCAGTGGATACAATGCTGCGAGCTGGGAAAAAAGCCTAGAATAATCCACGGCAGGCAGGCAAGCAAAATGTAAATAACGGGATTGGTTAGCTGCGCTAAAATTCTTGCTTGTACCTGAAAAAGGTTTCACCTGCAACGCGGCCTTCTACTGGTTTTTGCGACGTGACATTCACTGACAAGGCACAGGCCTGGTAGGTTTCTGCGAGCACCCACAATACAGCGTTGCAGTCTTCAAATCTGTGCAGAACTCTTTTTTTTACCTAAAATTAGCAAGATTCGCTTAAAACTCTTGTGGTGTATTATAGCCTTCTCCTGAGATGACATTCATAGCGATACTAAGAATAATAAAGATAAAAAGCATCATAGGCTGAAGAAATTATACGCAGGGTACGTCATTTTTTAGCCTTCCATAACTATATAGCTATATATGCATACATCCATATATTTAGCTAGATATCCATAAAAATCTATATCGATATATATGTATTTCTATATATTTATATAGATATTTATCTATACACAGGGACAGATAGATAGATAGATAGATAGATAGATAGATAGATAGATAGACAGAGACTGTATGCAATAAGCCTGGATGTCTGACAGTTAAAGCTGCATCGTGATGTCATTAAGGCTCTATTATGACACGTACAGCTTGGAACCATATATATTATAGCACGGCTGCCATTTACAGTCAGTCTCCATTGGAGTTGGAAGTTGGCAAACATGTACTAGGCTGTCTTCCCAAGAAGCCACAGCAGCCAGATAAATTGGATGTTCCACCGAACTGCTATTTTATTCAGCCAGTAAGGGGAAAGCGGTGGCCTACAAAATCTCATTGGTCGCTGCTGCTGCCGACATTTTTTTAAAAAGGTACGCTCAGTTGTTTCATGGAGAACATGAAGGTAGCTTCTTACAATTCAGGCAGGTAGGTTCAGTTCTTGGAGGTTGGGGAATGCTTATGGGCAAGGCCTTATGTCTGATCATATTGGCTGCTTCCAACTGTACCTACCGCAAGCAGACGATCAGTGGATACAATGCTGCGAGCTGGGAAAAAAGCCTAGAATAATCCACGGCAGGCAGGCAAGCAAAATGTAAATAACGGGATTGGTTAGCTGCGCTAAAATTCTTGCTTGTACCTGAAAAAGGTTTCACCTGCAACGCGGCCTTCTACTGGTTTTTGCGACGTGACATTCACTGACAAGGCACAGGCCTGGTAGGTTTCTGCGAGCACCCACAATACAGCGTTGCAGTCTTCAAATCTGTGCAGAACTCTTTTTTTTACCTAAAATTAGCAAGATTCGCTTAAAACTCTTGTGGTGTATTATAGCCTTCTCCTGAGATGACATTCATAGCGATACTAAGAATAATAAAGATAAAAAGCATCATAGGCTGAAGAAATTATACGCAGGGTACGTCATTTTTTAGCCTTCCATAACTATATAGCTATATATGCATACATCCATATATTTAGCTAGATATCCATAAAAATCTATATCGATATATATGTATTTCTATATATTTATATAGATATTTATCTATACACAGGGACAGATAGATAGATAGATAGATAGATAGACAGAGACTGTATGCAATAAGCCTGGATGTCTGACAGTTAAAGCTGCATCGTGATGTCATTAAGGCTCTAGTATGACACGTACAGCTTGGAACCATATATATTATAGCACGGCTGCCATTTACAGTCAGTCTCCATTGGAGTTGGAAGTTGGCAAACATGTACTAGGCTGTCTTCCCAAGAAGCCACAGCAGCTAGATAAATTGGATGTTCCACCGAACTGCTATTTTATTCAGCCAGTAAGGGGAAAGCGGTGGCCTACAAAATCTCATTGGTCGCTGCTGCTGCCGACATTTTTTTAAAAAGGTACGCTCAGTTGTTTCATGGAGAACATGAAGGTAGCTACTTACAATTCAGGCAGGTAGGTTCAGTTCTTGGAGGTTGGGGAATGCTTATGGGCAAGGCCTTATGTCTGATAATATTGGCTGCTTCCAACTGTACCTACCGCAAGCAGACGATCAGTGGATACAATGCTGCGAGCTGGGAAAAAAGCCTAGAATAATCCACGGCAGGCAGGCAAGCAAAATGTAAATAACGGGATTGGTTAGCTGCGCTAAAATTCTTGCTTGTACCTGAAAAAGGTTTCACCTGCAACGCGGCCTTCTACTGGTTTTTGCGACGTGACATTCACTGACAAGGCACAGGCGCTGGTAGGTTTCTGCGAGCACCCACAATACAGCGTTGCAGTCTTCAAATCTGTGCAGAACTCTTTTTTTTACCTAAAATTAGCAAGATTCGTTTAAAACTCTTGTGGTGTATTATAGCCTTCTCCTGAGATGACATTCATAGCGATACTAAGAATAATAAAGATAAAAAGCATCATAGGCTGAAGAAATTATACGCAGGGTACGTCATTTTTTAGCCTTCCATAACTATATAGCTATATATGCATACATCCATATATTTAGCTAGATATCCATAAAAATCTATATCTATATATATGTATTTCTATATATTTATATAGATATTTATCTATACACAGGGACAGATAGATAGATAGATAGATAGATAGATAGATAGATAGATAGACAGAGACTGTATGCAATAAGCCTGGATGTCTGACAGTTAAAGCTGCATCATGATGTCATTAAGGCTCTATTATGACACGTACAGCTTGGAACCATATATATTATAGCACGGCTGCCATTTACAGTCAGTCTCCATTGGAGTTGGAAGTTGGCAAACATGTACTAGGCTGTCTTCCCAAGAAGCCACAGCAGCCAGATAAATTGGATGTTCCACCGAACTGCTATTTTATTCAGCCAGTAAGGGGAAAGCGGTGGCCTACAAAATCTCATTGGTCGCTGCTGCTGCCGACATTTTTTTAAAAAGGTACGCTCAGTTGTTTCATGGAGAACATGAAGGTAGCTACTTACAATTCAGGCAGGTAGGTTCAGTTCTTGGAGGTTGGGGAATGCTTATGGGCAAGGCCTTATGTCTGATCATATTGGCTGCTTCCAACTGTACCTACCGCAAGCAGACGATCAGTGGATACAATGCTGCGAGCTGGGAAAAAAGCCTAGAATAATCCACGGCAGGCAGGCAAGCAAAATGTAAATAACGGGATTGGTTAGCTGCGCTAAAATTCTTGCTTGTACCTGAAAAAGGTTTCACCTGCAACGCGGCCTTCTACTGGTTTTTGCGACGTGACATTCACTGACAAGGCACAGGCCTGGTAGGTTTCTGCGAGCACCCACAATACAGCGTTGCAGTCTTCAAATCTGTGCAGAACTCTTTTTTTTACCTAAAATTAGCAAGATTCGCTTAAAACTCTTGTGGTGTATTATAGCCTTCTCCTGAGATGACATTCATAGCGATACTAAGAATAATAAAGATAAAAAGCATCATAGGCTGAAGAAATTATACGCAGGGTACGTCATTTTTTAGCCTTCCATAACTATATAGCTATATATGCATACATCCATATATTTAGCTAGATATCCATAAAAATCTATATCGATATATATGTATTTCTATATATTTATATAGATATTTATCTATACACAGGGACAGATAGATAGATAGATAGATAGATAGATAGATAGATAGACAGAGACTGTATGCAATAAGCCTGGATGTCTGACAGTTAAAGCTGCATCGTGATGTCATTAAGGCTCTATTATGACACGTACAGCTTGGAACCATATATATTATAGCACGGCTGCCATTTACAGTCAGTCTCCATTGGAGTTGGAAGTTGGCAAACATGTACTAGGCTGTCTTCCCAAGAAGCCACAGCAGCCAGATAAATTGGATGTTCCACCGAACTGCTATTTTATTCAGCCAGTAAGGGGAAAGCGGTGGCCTACAAAATCTCATTGGTCGCTGCTGCTGCCGACATTTTTTTAAAAAGGTACGCTCAGTTGTTTCATGGAGAACATGAAGGTAGCTTCTTACAATTCAGGCAGGTAGGTTCAGTTCTTGGAGGTTGGGGAATGCTTATGGGCAAGGCCTTATGTCTGATCATATTGGCTGCTTCCAACTGTACCTACCGCAAGCAGACGATCAGTGGATACAATGCTGCGAGCTGGGAAAAAAGCCTAGAATAATCCACGGCAGGCAGGCAAGCAAAATGTAAATAACGGGATTGGTTAGCTGCGCTAAAATTCTTGCTTGTACCTGAAAAAGGTTTCACCTGCAACGCGGCCTTCTACTGGTTTTTGCGACGTGACATTCACTGACAAGGCACAGGCCTGGTAGGTTTCTGCGAGCACCCACAATACAGCGTTGCAGTCTTCAAATCTGTGCAGAACTCTTTTTTTTACCTAAAATTAGCAAGATTCGCTTAAAACTCTTGTGGTGTATTATAGCCTTCTCCTGAGATGACATTCATAGCGATACTAAGAATAATAAAGATAAAAAGCATCATAGGCTGAAGAAATTATACGCAGGGTACGTCATTTTTTAGCCTTCCATAACTATATAGCTATATATGCATACATCCATATATTTAGCTAGATATCCATAAAAATCTATATCGATATATATGTATTTCTATATATTTATATAGATATTTATCTATACACAGGGACAGATAGATAGATAGATAGATAGATAGATAGATAGACAGAGACTGTATGCAATAAGCCTGGATGTCTGACAGTTAAAGCTGCATCGTGATGTCATTAAGGCTCTAGTATGACACGTACAGCTTGGAACCATATATATTATAGCACGGCTGCCATTTACAGTCAGTCTCCATTGGAGTTGGAAGTTGGCAAACATGTACTAGGCTGTCTTCCCAAGAAGCCACAGCAGCTAGATAAATTGGATGTTCCACCGAACTGCTATTTTATTCAGCCAGTAAGGGGAAAGCGGTGGCCTACAAAATCTCATTGGTCGCTGCTGCTGCCGACATTTTTTTAAAAAGGTACGCTCAGTTGTTTCATGGAGAACATGAAGGTAGCTACTTACAATTCAGGCAGGTAGGTTCAGTTCTTGGAGGTTGGGGAATGCTTATGGGCAAGGCCTTATGTCTGATAATATTGGCTGCTTCCAACTGTACCTACCGCAAGCAGACGATCAGTGGATACAATGCTGCGAGCTGGGAAAAAAGCCTAGAATAATCCACGGCAGGCAGGCAAGCAAAATGTAAATAACGGGATTGGTTAGCTGCGCTAAAATTCTTGCTTGTACCTGAAAAAGGTTTCACCTGCAACGCGGCCTTCTACTGGTTTTTGCGACGTGACATTCACTGACAAGGCACAGGCGCTGGTAGGTTTCTGCGAGCACCCACAATACAGCGTTGCAGTCTTCAAATCTGTGCAGAACTCTTTTTTTTACCTAAAATTAGCAAGATTCGTTTAAAACTCTTGTGGTGTATTATAGCCTTCTCCTGAGATGACATTCATAGCGATACTAAGAATAATAAAGATAAAAAGCATCATAGGCTGAAGAAATTATACGCAGGGTACGTCATTTTTTAGCCTTCCATAACTATATAGCTATATATGCATACATCCATATATTTAGCTAGATATCCATAAAAATCTATATCGATATATATGTATTTCTATATATTTATATAGATATTTATCTATACACAGGGACAGATAGATAGATAGATAGATAGATAGATAGATAGATAGACAGAGACTGTATGCAATAAGCCTGGATGTCTGACAGTTAAAGCTGCATCATGATGTCATTAAGGCTCTATTATGACACGTACAGCTTGGAACCATATATATTATAGCACGGCTGCCATTTACAGTCAGTCTCCATTGGAGTTGGAAGTTGGCAAACATGTACTAGGCTGTCTTCCCAAGAAGCCACAGCAGCCAGATAAATTGGATGTTCCACCGAACTGCTATTTTATTCAGCCAGTAAGGGGAAAGCGGTGGCCTACAAAATCTCATTGGTCGCTGCTGCTGCCGACATTTTTTTAAAAAGGTACGCTCAGTTGTTTCATGGAGAACATGAAGGTAGCTACTTACAATTCAGGCAGGTAGGTTCAGTTCTTGGAGGTTGGGGAATGCTTATGGGCAAGGCCTTATGTCTGATCATATTGGCTGCTTCCAACTGTACCTACCGCAAGCAGACGATCAGTGGATACAATGCTGCGAGCTGGGAAAAAAGCCTAGAATAATCCACGGCAGGCAGGCAAGCAAAATGTAAATAACGGGATTGGTTAGCTGCGCTAAAATTCTTGCTTGTACCTGAAAAAGGTTTCACCTGCAACGCGGCCTTCTACTGGTTTTTGCGACGTGACATTCACTGACAAGGCACAGGCGCTGGTAGGTTTCTGCGAGCACCCACAATACAGCGTTGCAGTCTTCAAATCTGTGCAGAACTCTTTTTTTTACCTAAAATTAGCAAGATTCGTTTAAAACTCTTGTGGTGTATTATAGCCTTCTCCTGAGATGACATTCATAGCGATACTAAGAATAATAAAGATAAAAAGCATCATAGGCTGAAGAAATTATACGCAGGGTACGTCATTTTTTAGCCTTCCATAACTATATAGCTATATATGCATACATCCATATATTTAGCTAGATATCCATAAAAATCTATATCTATATATATGTATTTCTATATATTTATATAGATATTTATCTATACACAGGGACAGATAGATAGATAGATAGATAGATAGATAGATAGATAGATAGACAGAGACTGTATGCAATAAGCCTGGATGTCTGACAGTTAAAGCTGCATCATGATGTCATTAAGGCTCTATTATGACACGTACAGCTTGGAACCATATATATTATAGCACGGCTGCCATTTACAGTCAGTCTCCATTGGAGTTGGAAGTTGGCAAACATGTACTAGGCTGTCTTCCCAAGAAGCCACAGCAGCCAGATAAATTGGATGTTCCACCGAACTGCTATTTTATTCAGCCAGTAAGGGGAAAGCGGTGGCCTACAAAATCTCATTGGTCGCTGCTGCTGCCGACATTTTTTTAAAAAGGTACGCTCAGTTGTTTCATGGAGAACATGAAGGTAGCTACTTACAATTCAGGCAGGTAGGTTCAGTTCTTGGAGGTTGGGGAATGCTTATGGGCAAGGCCTTATGTCTGATCATATTGGCTGCTTCCAACTGTACCTACCGCAAGCAGACGATCAGTGGATACAATGCTGCGAGCTGGGAAAAAAGCCTAGAATAATCCACGGCAGGCAGGCAAGCAAAATGTAAATAACGGGATTGGTTAGCTGCGCTAAAATTCTTGCTTGTACCTGAAAAAGGTTTCACCTGCAACGCGGCCTTCTACTGGTTTTTGCGACGTGACATTCACTGACAAGGCACAGGCCTGGTAGGTTTCTGCGAGCACCCACAATACAGCGTTGCAGTCTTCAAATCTGTGCAGAACTCTTTTTTTTACCTAAAATTAGCAAGATTCGCTTAAAACTCTTGTGGTGTATTATAGCCTTCTCCTGAGATGACATTCATAGCGATACTAAGAATAATAAAGATAAAAAGCATCATAGGCTGAAGAAATTATACGCAGGGTACGTCATTTTTTAGCCTTCCATAACTATATAGCTATATATGCATACATCCATATATTTAGCTAGATATCCATAAAAATCTATATCGATATATATGTATTTCTATATATTTATATAGATATTTATCTATACACAGGGACAGATAGATAGATAGATAGATAGATAGATAGATAGATAGACAGAGACTGTATGCAATAAGCCTGGATGTCTGACAGTTAAAGCTGCATCGTGATGTCATTAAGGCTCTATTATGACACGTACAGCTTGGAACCATATATATTATAGCACGGCTGCCATTTACAGTCAGTCTCCATTGGAGTTGGAAGTTGGCAAACATGTACTAGGCTGTCTTCCCAAGAAGCCACAGCAGCCAGATAAATTGGATGTTCCACCGAACTGCTATTTTATTCAGCCAGTAAGGGGAAAGCGGTGGCCTACAAAATCTCATTGGTCGCTGCTGCTGCCGACATTTTTTTAAAAAGGTACGCTCAGTTGTTTCATGGAGAACATGAAGGTAGCTTCTTACAATTCAGGCAGGTAGGTTCAGTTCTTGGAGGTTGGGGAATGCTTATGGGCAAGGCCTTATGTCTGATCATATTGGCTGCTTCCAACTGTACCTACCGCAAGCAGACGATCAGTGGATACAATGCTGCGAGCTGGGAAAAAAGCCTAGAATAATCCACGGCAGGCAGGCAAGCAAAATGTAAATAACGGGATTGGTTAGCTGCGCTAAAATTCTTGCTTGTACCTGAAAAAGGTTTCACCTGCAACGCGGCCTTCTACTGGTTTTTGCGACGTGACATTCACTGACAAGGCACAGGCCTGGTAGGTTTCTGCGAGCACCCACAATACAGCGTTGCAGTCTTCAAATCTGTGCAGAACTCTTTTTTTTACCTAAAATTAGCAAGATTCGCTTAAAACTCTTGTGGTGTATTATAGCCTTCTCCTGAGATGACATTCATAGCGATACTAAGAATAATAAAGATAAAAAGCATCATAGGCTGAAGAAATTATACGCAGGGTACGTCATTTTTTAGCCTTCCATAACTATATAGCTATATATGCATACATCCATATATTTAGCTAGATATCCATAAAAATCTATATCGATATATATGTATTTCTATATATTTATATAGATATTTATCTATACACAGGGACAGATAGATAGATAGATAGATAGATAGATAGATAGACAGAGACTGTATGCAATAAGCCTGGATGTCTGACAGTTAAAGCTGCATCGTGATGTCATTAAGGCTCTAGTATGACACGTACAGCTTGGAACCATATATATTATAGCACGGCTGCCATTTACAGTCAGTCTCCATTGGAGTTGGAAGTTGGCAAACATGTACTAGGCTGTCTTCCCAAGAAGCCACAGCAGCTAGATAAATTGGATGTTCCACCGAACTGCTATTTTATTCAGCCAGTAAGGGGAAAGCGGTGGCCTACAAAATCTCATTGGTCGCTGCTGCTGCCGACATTTTTTTAAAAAGGTACGCTCAGTTGTTTCATGGAGAACATGAAGGTAGCTACTTACAATTCAGGCAGGTAGGTTCAGTTCTTGGAGGTTGGGGAATGCTTATGGGCAAGGCCTTATGTCTGATAATATTGGCTGCTTCCAACTGTACCTACCGCAAGCAGACGATCAGTGGATACAATGCTGCGAGCTGGGAAAAAAGCCTAGAATAATCCACGGCAGGCAGGCAAGCAAAATGTAAATAACGGGATTGGTTAGCTGCGCTAAAATTCTTGCTTGTACCTGAAAAAGGTTTCACCTGCAACGCGGCCTTCTACTGGTTTTTGCGACGTGACATTCACTGACAAGGCACAGGCGCTGGTAGGTTTCTGCGAGCACCCACAATACAGCGTTGCAGTCTTCAAATCTGTGCAGAACTCTTTTTTTTACCTAAAATTAGCAAGATTCGTTTAAAACTCTTGTGGTGTATTATAGCCTTCTCCTGAGATGACATTCATAGCGATACTAAGAATAATAAAGATAAAAAGCATCATAGGCTGAAGAAATTATACGCAGGGTACGTCATTTTTTAGCCTTCCATAACTATATAGCTATATATGCATACATCCATATATTTAGCTAGATATCCATAAAAATCTATATCTATATATATGTATTTCTATATATTTATATAGATATTTATCTATACACAGGGACAGATAGATAGATAGATAGATAGATAGATAGATAGATAGATAGATAGATAGACAGAGACTGTATGCAATAAGCCTGGATGTCTGACAGTTAAAGCTGCATCATGATGTCATTAAGGCTCTATTATGACACGTACAGCTTGGAACCATATATATTATAGCACGGCTGCCATTTACAGTCAGTCTCCATTGGAGTTGGAAGTTGGCAAACATGTACTAGGCTGTCTTCCCAAGAAGCCACAGCAGCCAGATAAATTGGATGTTCCACCGAACTGCTATTTTATTCAGCCAGTAAGGGGAAAGCGGTGGCCTACAAAATCTCATTGGTCGCTGCTGCTGCCGACATTTTTTTAAAAAGGTACGCTCAGTTGTTTCATGGAGAACATGAAGGTAGCTACTTACAATTCAGGCAGGTAGGTTCAGTTCTTGGAGGTTGGGGAATGCTTATGGGCAAGGCCTTATGTCTGATCATATTGGCTGCTTCCAACTGTACCTACCGCAAGCAGACGATCAGTGGATACAATGCTGCGAGCTGGGAAAAAAGCCTAGAATAATCCACGGCAGGCAGGCAAGCAAAATGTAAATAACGGGATTGGTTAGCTGCGCTAAAATTCTTGCTTGTACCTGAAAAAGGTTTCACCTGCAACGCGGCCTTCTACTGGTTTTTGCGACGTGACATTCACTGACAAGGCACAGGCCTGGTAGGTTTCTGCGAGCACCCACAATACAGCGTTGCAGTCTTCAAATCTGTGCAGAACTCTTTTTTTTACCTAAAATTAGCAAGATTCGCTTAAAACTCTTGTGGTGTATTATAGCCTTCTCCTGAGATGACATTCATAGCGATACTAAGAATAATAAAGATAAAAAGCATCATAGGCTGAAGAAATTATACGCAGGGTACGTCATTTTTTAGCCTTCCATAACTATATAGCTATATATGCATACATCCATATATTTAGCTAGATATCCATAAAAATCTATATCGATATATATGTATTTCTATATATTTATATAGATATTTATCTATACACAGGGACAGATAGATAGATAGATAGATAGATAGATAGATAGATAGACAGAGACTGTATGCAATAAGCCTGGATGTCTGACAGTTAAAGCTGCATCGTGATGTCATTAAGGCTCTATTATGACACGTACAGCTTGGAACCATATATATTATAGCACGGCTGCCATTTACAGTCAGTCTCCATTGGAGTTGGAAGTTGGCAAACATGTACTAGGCTGTCTTCCCAAGAAGCCACAGCAGCCAGATAAATTGGATGTTCCACCGAACTGCTATTTTATTCAGCCAGTAAGGGGAAAGCGGTGGCCTACAAAATCTCATTGGTCGCTGCTGCTGCCGACATTTTTTTAAAAAGGTACGCTCAGTTGTTTCATGGAGAACATGAAGGTAGCTTCTTACAATTCAGGCAGGTAGGTTCAGTTCTTGGAGGTTGGGGAATGCTTATGGGCAAGGCCTTATGTCTGATCATATTGGCTGCTTCCAACTGTACCTACCGCAAGCAGACGATCAGTGGATACAATGCTGCGAGCTGGGAAAAAAGCCTAGAATAATCCACGGCAGGCAGGCAAGCAAAATGTAAATAACGGGATTGGTTAGCTGCGCTAAAATTCTTGCTTGTACCTGAAAAAGGTTTCACCTGCAACGCGGCCTTCTACTGGTTTTTGCGACGTGACATTCACTGACAAGGCACAGGCCTGGTAGGTTTCTGCGAGCACCCACAATACAGCGTTGCAGTCTTCAAATCTGTGCAGAACTCTTTTTTTTACCTAAAATTAGCAAGATTCGCTTAAAACTCTTGTGGTGTATTATAGCCTTCTCCTGAGATGACATTCATAGCGATACTAAGAATAATAAAGATAAAAAGCATCATAGGCTGAAGAAATTATACGCAGGGTACGTCATTTTTTAGCCTTCCATAACTATATAGCTATATATGCATACATCCATATATTTAGCTAGATATCCATAAAAATCTATATCTATATATATGTATTTCTATATATTTATATAGATATTTATCTATACACAGGGACAGATAGATAGATAGATAGATAGATAGATAGATAGATAGATAGATAGATAGATAGATAGACAGAGACTGTATGCAATAAGCCTGGATGTCTGACAGTTAAAGCTGCATCATGATGTCATTAAGGCTCTATTATGACACGTACAGCTTGGAACCATATATATTATAGCACGGCTGCCATTTACAGTCAGTCTCCATTGGAGTTGGAAGTTGGCAAACATGTACTAGGCTGTCTTCCCAAGAAGCCACAGCAGCCAGATAAATTGGATGTTCCACCGAACTGCTATTTTATTCAGCCAGTAAGGGGAAAGCGGTGGCCTACAAAATCTCATTGGTCGCTGCTGCTGCCGACATTTTTTTAAAAAGGTACGCTCAGTTGTTTCATGGAGAACATGAAGGTAGCTACTTACAATTCAGGCAGGTAGGTTCAGTTCTTGGAGGTTGGGGAATGCTTATGGGCAAGGCCTTATGTCTGATCATATTGGCTGCTTCCAACTGTACCTACCGCAAGCAGACGATCAGTGGATACAATGCTGCGAGCTGGGAAAAAAGCCTAGAATAATCCACGGCAGGCAGGCAAGCAAAATGTAAATAACGGGATTGGTTAGCTGCGCTAAAATTCTTGCTTGTACCTGAAAAAGGTTTCACCTGCAACGCGGCCTTCTACTGGTTTTTGCGACGTGACATTCACTGACAAGGCACAGGCCTGGTAGGTTTCTGCGAGCACCCACAATACAGCGTTGCAGTCTTCAAATCTGTGCAGAACTCTTTTTTTTACCTAAAATTAGCAAGATTCGCTTAAAACTCTTGTGGTGTATTATAGCCTTCTCCTGAGATGACATTCATAGCGATACTAAGAATAATAAAGATAAAAAGCATCATAGGCTGAAGAAATTATACGCAGGGTACGTCATTTTTTAGCCTTCCATAACTATATAGCTATATATGCATACATCCATATATTTAGCTAGATATCCATAAAAATCTATATCGATATATATGTATTTCTATATATTTATATAGATATTTATCTATACACAGGGACAGATAGATAGATAGATAGATAGATAGATAGATAGATAGACAGACAGAGACTGTATGCAATAAGCCTGGATGTCTGACAGTTAAAGCTGCATCGTGATGTCATTAAGGCTCTATTATGACACGTACAGCTTGGAACCATATATATTATAGCACGGCTGCCATTTACAGTCAGTCTCCATTGGAGTTGGAAGTTGGCAAACATGTACTAGGCTGTCTTCCCAAGAAGCCACAGCAGCCAGATAAATTGGATGTTCCACCGAACTGCTATTTTATTCAGCCAGTAAGGGGAAAGCGGTGGCCTACAAAATCTCATTGGTCGCTGCTGCTGCCGACATTTTTTTAAAAAGGTACGCTCAGTTGTTTCATGGAGAACATTAAGGTAGCTACTTACAATTCAGGCAGGTAGGTTCAGTTCTTGGAGGTTGGGGAATGCTTATGGGCAAGGCCTTATGTCTGATCATATTGGCTGCTTCCAACTGTACCTACCGCAAGCAGACGATCAGTGGATACAATGCTGCGAGCTGGGAAAAAAGCCTAGAATAATCCACGGCAGGCAGGCAAGCAAAATGTAAATAACGGGATTGGTTAGCTGCGCTAAAATTCTTGCTTGTACCTGAAAAAGGTTTCACCTGCAACGCGGCCTTCTACTGGTTTTTGCGACGTGACATTCACTGACAAGGCACAGGCCTGGTAGGTTTCTGCGAGCACCCACAATACAGCGTTGCAGTCTTCAAATCTGTGCAGAACTCTTTTTTTTACCTAAAATTAGCAAGATTCGCTTAAAACTCTTGTGGTGTATTATAGCCTTCTCCTGAGATGACATTCATAGCGATACTAAGAATAATAAAGATAAAAAGCATCATAGGCTGAAGAAATTATACGCAGGGTACGTCATTTTTTAGCCTTCCATAACTATATAGCTATATATGCATACATCCATATATTTAGCTAGATATCCATAAAAATCTATATCGATATATATGTATTTCTATATATTTATATAGATATTTATCTATACACAGGGACAGATAGATAGATAGATAGATAGATAGATAGATAGATAGACAGAGACTGTATGCAATAAGCCTGGATGTCTGACAGTTAAAGCTGCATCGTGATGTCATTAAGGCTCTATTATGACACGTACAGCTTGGAACCATATATATTATAGCACGGCTGCCATTTACAGTCAGTCTCCATTGGAGTTGGAAGTTGGCAAACATGTACTAGGCTGTCTTCCCAAGAAGCCACAGCAGCCAGATAAATTGGATGTTCCACCGAACTGCTATTTTATTCAGCCAGTAAGGGGAAAGCGGTGGCCTACAAAATCTCATTGGTCGCTGCTGCTGCCGACATTTTTTTAAAAAGGTACGCTCAGTTGTTTCATGGAGAACATGAAGGTAGCTTCTTACAATTCAGGCAGGTAGGTTCAGTTCTTGGAGGTTGGGGAATGCTTATGGGCAAGGCCTTATGTCTGATCATATTGGCTGCTTCCAACTGTACCTACCGCAAGCAGACGATCAGTGGATACAATGCTGCGAGCTGGGAAAAAAGCCTAGAATAATCCACGGCAGGCAGGCAAGCAAAATGTAAATAACGGGATTGGTTAGCTGCGCTAAAATTCTTGCTTGTACCTGAAAAAGGTTTCACCTGCAACGCGGCCTTCTACTGGTTTTTGCGACGTGACATTCACTGACAAGGCACAGGCCTGGTAGGTTTCTGCGAGCACCCACAATACAGCGTTGCAGTCTTCAAATCTGTGCAGAACTCTTTTTTTTACCTAAAATTAGCAAGATTCGCTTAAAACTCTTGTGGTGTATTATAGCCTTCTCCTGAGATGACATTCATAGCGATACTAAGAATAATAAAGATAAAAAGCATCATAGGCTGAAGAAATTATACGCAGGGTACGTCATTTTTTAGCCTTCCATAACTATATAGCTATATATGCATACATCCATATATTTAGCTAGATATCCATAAAAATCTATATCTATATATATGTATTTCTATATATTTATATAGATATTTATCTATACACAGGGACAGATAGATAGATAGATAGATAGATAGATAGATAGATAGATAGATAGATAGATAGACAGAGACTGTATGCAATAAGCCTGGATGTCTGACAGTTAAAGCTGCATCATGATGTCATTAAGGCTCTATTATGACACGTACAGCTTGGAACCATATATATTATAGCACGGCTGCCATTTACAGTCAGTCTCCATTGGAGTTGGAAGTTGGCAAACATGTACTAGGCTGTCTTCCCAAGAAGCCACAGCAGCCAGATAAATTGGATGTTCCACCGAACTGCTATTTTATTCAGCCAGTAAGGGGAAAGCGGTGGCCTACAAAATCTCATTGGTCGCTGCTGCTGCCGACATTTTTTTAAAAAGGTACGCTCAGTTGTTTCATGGAGAACATGAAGGTAGCTACTTACAATTCAGGCAGGTAGGTTCAGTTCTTGGAGGTTGGGGAATGCTTATGGGCAAGGCCTTATGTCTGATCATATTGGCTGCTTCCAACTGTACCTACCGCAAGCAGACGATCAGTGGATACAATGCTGCGAGCTGGGAAAAAAGCCTAGAATAATCCACGGCAGGCAGGCAAGCAAAATGTAAATAACGGGATTGGTTAGCTGCGCTAAAATTCTTGCTTGTACCTGAAAAAGGTTTCACCTGCAACGCGGCCTTCTACTGGTTTTTGCGACGTGACATTCACTGACAAGGCACAGGCCTGGTAGGTTTCTGCGAGCACCCACAATACAGCGTTGCAGTCTTCAAATCTGTGCAGAACTCTTTTTTTTACCTAAAATTAGCAAGATTCGCTTAAAACTCTTGTGGTGTATTATAGCCTTCTCCTGAGATGACATTCATAGCGATACTAAGAATAATAAAGATAAAAAGCATCATAGGCTGAAGAAATTATACGCAGGGTACGTCATTTTTTAGCCTTCCATAACTATATAGCTATATATGCATACATCCATATATTTAGCTAGATATCCATAAAAATCTATATCGATATATATGTATTTCTATATATTTATATAGATATTTATCTATACACAGGGACAGATAGATAGATAGATAGATAGATAGATAGATAGATAGATAGATAGACAGACAGAGACTGTATGCAATAAGCCTGGATGTCTGACAGTTAAAGCTGCATCGTGATGTCATTAAGGCTCTATTATGACACGTACAGCTTGGAACCATATATATTATAGCACGGCTGCCATTTACAGTCAGTCTCCATTGGAGTTGGAAGTTGGCAAACATGTACTAGGCTGTCTTCCCAAGAAGCCACAGCAGCCAGATAAATTGGATGTTCCACCGAACTGCTATTTTATTCAGCCAGTAAGGGGAAAGCGGTGGCCTACAAAATCTCATTGGTCGCTGCTGCTGCCGACATTTTTTTAAAAAGGTACGCTCAGTTGTTTCATGGAGAACATTAAGGTAGCTACTTACAATTCAGGCAGGTAGGTTCAGTTCTTGGAGGTTGGGGAATGCTTATGGGCAAGGCCTTATGTCTGATCATATTGGCTGCTTCCAACTGTACCTACCGCAAGCAGACGATCAGTGGATACAATGCTGCGAGCTGGGAAAAAAGCCTAGAATAATCCACGGCAGGCAGGCAAGCAAAATGTAAATAACGGGATTGGTTAGCTGCGCTAAAATTCTTGCTTGTACCTGAAAAAGGTTTCACCTGCAACGCGGCCTTCTACTGGTTTTTGCGACGTGACATTCACTGACAAGGCACAGGCCTGGTAGGTTTCTGCGAGCACCCACAATACAGCGTTGCAGTCTTCAAATCTGTGCAGAACTCTTTTTTTTACCTAAAATTAGCAAGATTCGCTTAAAACTCTTGTGGTGTATTATAGCCTTCTCCTGAGATGACATTCATAGCGATACTAAGAATAATAAAGATAAAAAGCATCATAGGCTGAAGAAATTATACGCAGGGTACGTCATTTTTTAGCCTTCCATAACTATATAGCTATATATGCATACATCCATATATTTAGCTAGATATCCATAAAAATCTATATCGATATATATGTATTTCTATATATTTATATAGATATTTATCTATACACAGGGACAGATAGATAGATAGATAGATAGATAGATAGATAGATAGACAGAGACTGTATGCAATAAGCCTGGATGTCTGACAGTTAAAGCTGCATCGTGATGTCATTAAGGCTCTATTATGACACGTACAGCTTGGAACCATATATATTATAGCACGGCTGCCATTTACAGTCAGTCTCCATTGGAGTTGGAAGTTGGCAAACATGTACTAGGCTGTCTTCCCAAGAAGCCACAGCAGCCAGATAAATTGGATGTTCCACCGAACTGCTATTTTATTCAGCCAGTAAGGGGAAAGCGGTGGCCTACAAAATCTCATTGGTCGCTGCTGCTGCCGACATTTTTTTAAAAAGGTACGCTCAGTTGTTTCATGGAGAACATGAAGGTAGCTTCTTACAATTCAGGCAGGTAGGTTCAGTTCTTGGAGGTTGGGGAATGCTTATGGGCAAGGCCTTATGTCTGATCATATTGGCTGCTTCCAACTGTACCTACCGCAAGCAGACGATCAGTGGATACAATGCTGCGAGCTGGGAAAAAAGCCTAGAATAATCCACGGCAGGCAGGCAAGCAAAATGTAAATAACGGGATTGGTTAGCTGCGCTAAAATTCTTGCTTGTACCTGAAAAAGGTTTCACCTGCAACGCGGCCTTCTACTGGTTTTTGCGACGTGACATTCACTGACAAGGCACAGGCCTGGTAGGTTTCTGCGAGCACCCACAATACAGCGTTGCAGTCTTCAAATCTGTGCAGAACTCTTTTTTTTACCTAAAATTAGCAAGATTCGCTTAAAACTCTTGTGGTGTATTATAGCCTTCTCCTGAGATGACATTCATAGCGATACTAAGAATAATAAAGATAAAAAGCATCATAGGCTGAAGAAATTATACGCAGGGTACGTCATTTTTTAGCCTTCCATAACTATATAGCTATATATGCATACATCCATATATTTAGCTAGATATCCATAAAAATCTATATCTATATATATGTATTTCTATATATTTATATAGATATTTATCTATACACAGGGACAGATAGATAGATAGATAGATAGATAGATAGATAGATAGATAGATAGATAGACAGAGACTGTATGCAATAAGCCTGGATGTCTGACAGTTAAAGCTGCATCATGATGTCATTAAGGCTCTATTATGACACGTACAGCTTGGAACCATATATATTATAGCACGGCTGCCATTTACAGTCAGTCTCCATTGGAGTTGGAAGTTGGCAAACATGTACTAGGCTGTCTTCCCAAGAAGCCACAGCAGCCAGATAAATTGGATGTTCCACCGAACTGCTATTTTATTCAGCCAGTAAGGGGAAAGCGGTGGCCTACAAAATCTCATTGGTCGCTGCTGCTGCCGACATTTTTTTAAAAAGGTACGCTCAGTTGTTTCATGGAGAACATGAAGGTAGCTACTTACAATTCAGGCAGGTAGGTTCAGTTCTTGGAGGTTGGGGAATGCTTATGGGCAAGGCCTTATGTCTGATCATATTGGCTGCTTCCAACTGTACCTACCGCAAGCAGACGATCAGTGGATACAATGCTGCGAGCTGGGAAAAAAGCCTAGAATAATCCACGGCAGGCAGGCAAGCAAAATGTAAATAACGGGATTGGTTAGCTGCGCTAAAATTCTTGCTTGTACCTGAAAAAGGTTTCACCTGCAACGCGGCCTTCTACTGGTTTTTGCGACGTGACATTCACTGACAAGGCACAGGCCTGGTAGGTTTCTGCGAGCACCCACAATACAGCGTTGCAGTCTTCAAATCTGTGCAGAACTCTTTTTTTTACCTAAAATTAGCAAGATTCGCTTAAAACTCTTGTGGTGTATTATAGCCTTCTCCTGAGATGACATTCATAGCGATACTAAGAATAATAAAGATAAAAAGCATCATAGGCTGAAGAAATTATACGCAGGGTACGTCATTTTTTAGCCTTCCATAACTATATAGCTATATATGCATACATCCATATATTTAGCTAGATATCCATAAAAATCTATATCGATATATATGTATTTCTATATATTTATATAGATATTTATCTATACACAGGGACAGATAGATAGATAGATAGATAGATAGATAGATAGATAGATAGATAGATAGACAGACAGAGACTGTATGCAATAAGCCTGGATGTCTGACAGTTAAAGCTGCATCGTGATGTCATTAAGGCTCTATTATGACACGTACAGCTTGGAACCATATATATTATAGCACGGCTGCCATTTACAGTCAGTCTCCATTGGAGTTGGAAGTTGGCAAACATGTACTAGGCTGTCTTCCCAAGAAGCCACAGCAGCCAGATAAATTGGATGTTCCACCGAACTGCTATTTTATTCAGCCAGTAAGGGGAAAGCGGTGGCCTACAAAATCTCATTGGTCGCTGCTGCTGCCGACATTTTTTTAAAAAGGTACGCTCAGTTGTTTCATGGAGAACATTAAGGTAGCTACTTACAATTCAGGCAGGTAGGTTCAGTTCTTGGAGGTTGGGGAATGCTTATGGGCAAGGCCTTATGTCTGATCATATTGGCTGCTTCCAACTGTACCTACCGCAAGCAGACGATCAGTGGATACAATGCTGCGAGCTGGGAAAAAAGCCTAGAATAATCCACGGCAGGCAGGCAAGCAAAATGTAAATAACGGGATTGGTTAGCTGCGCTAAAATTCTTGCTTGTACCTGAAAAAGGTTTCACCTGCAACGCGGCCTTCTACTGGTTTTTGCGACGTGACATTCACTGACAAGGCACAGGCCTGGTAGGTTTCTGCGAGCACCCACAATACAGCGTTGCAGTCTTCAAATCTGTGCAGAACTCTTTTTTTTACCTAAAATTAGCAAGATTCGCTTAAAACTCTTGTGGTGTATTATAGCCTTCTCCTGAGATGACATTCATAGCGATACTAAGAATAATAAAGATAAAAAGCATCATAGGCTGAAGAAATTATACGCAGGGTACGTCATTTTTTAGCCTTCCATAACTATATAGCTATATATGCATACATCCATATATTTAGCTAGATATCCATAAAAATCTATATCGATATATATGTATTTCTATATATTTATATAGATATTTATCTATACACAGGGACAGATAGATAGATAGATAGATAGATAGACAGAGACTGTATGCAATAAGCCTGGATGTCTGACAGTTAAAGCTGCATCGTGATGTCATTAAGGCTCTATTATGACACGTACAGCTTGGAACCATATATATTATAGCACGGCTGCCATTTACAGTCAGTCTCCATTGGAGTTGGAAGTTGGCAAACATGTACTAGGCTGTCTTCCCAAGAAGCCACAGCAGCCAGATAAATTGGATGTTCCACCGAACTGCTATTTTATTCAGCCAGTAAGGGGAAAGCGGTGGCCTACAAAATCTCATTGGTCGCTGCTGCTGCCGACATTTTTTTAAAAAGGTACGCTCAGTTGTTTCATGGAGAACATTAAGGTAGCTACTTACAATTCAGGCAGGTAGGTTCAGTTCTTGGAGGTTGGGGAATGCTTATGGGCAAGGCCTTATGTCTGATCATATTGGCTGCTTCCAACTGTACCTACCGCAAGCAGACGATCAGTGGATACAATGCTGCGAGCTGGGAAAAAAGCCTAGAATAATCCACGGCAGGCAGGCAAGCAAAATGTAAATAACGGGATTGGTTAGCTGCGCTAAAATTCTTGCTTGTACCTGAAAAAGGTTTCACCTGCAACGCGGCCTTCTACTGGTTTTTGCGACGTGACATTCACTGACAAGGCACAGGCCTGGTAGGTTTCTGCGAGCACCCACAATACAGCGTTGCAGTCTTCAAATCTGTGCAGAACTCTTTTTTTTACCTAAAATTAGCAAGATTCGCTTAAAACTCTTGTGGTGTATTATAGCCTTCTCCTGAGATGACATTCATAGCGATACTAAGAATAATAAAGATAAAAAGCATCATAGGCTGAAGAAATTATACGCAGGGTACGTCATTTTTTAGCCTTCCATAACTATATAGCTATATATGCATACATCCATATATTTAGCTAGATATCCATAAAAATCTATATCGATATATATGTATTTCTATATATTTATATAGATATTTATCTATACACAGGGACAGATAGATAGATAGATAGATAGATAGATAGACAGAGACTGTATGCAATAAGCCTGGATGTCTGACAGTTAAAGCTGCATCGTGATGTCATTAAGGCTCTATTATGACACGTACAGCTTGGAACCATATATATTATAGCACGGCTGCCATTTACAGTCAGTCTCCATTGGAGTTGGAAGTTGGCAAACATGTACTAGGCTGTCTTCCCAAGAAGCCACAGCAGCCAGATAAATTGGATGTTCCACCGAACTGCTATTTTATTCAGCCAGTAAGGGGAAAGCGGTGGCCTACAAAATCTCATTGGTCGCTGCTGCTGCCGACATTTTTTTAAAAAGGTACGCTCAGTTGTTTCATGGAGAACATTAAGGTAGCTACTTACAATTCAGGCAGGTAGGTTCAGTTCTTGGAGGTTGGGGAATGCTTATGGGCAAGGCCTTATGTCTGATCATATTGGCTGCTTCCAACTGTACCTACCGCAAGCAGACGATCAGTGGATACAATGCTGCGAGCTGGGAAAAAAGCCTAGAATAATCCACGGCAGGCAGGCAAGCAAAATGTAAATAACGGGATTGGTTAGCTGCGCTAAAATTCTTGCTTGTACCTGAAAAAGGTTTCACCTGCAACGCGGCCTTCTACTGGTTTTTGCGACGTGACATTCACTGACAAGGCACAGGCCTGGTAGGTTTCTGCGAGCACCCACAATACAGCGTTGCAGTCTTCAAATCTGTGCAGAACTCTTTTTTTTACCTAAAATTAGCAAGATTCGCTTAAAACTCTTGTGGTGTATTATAGCCTTCTCCTGAGATGACATTCATAGCGATACTAAGAATAATAAAGATAAAAAGCATCATAGGCTGAAGAAATTATACGCAGGGTACGTCATTTTTTAGCCTTCCATAACTATATAGCTATATATGCATACATCCATATATTTAGCTAGATATCCATAAAAATCTATATCGATATATATGTATTTCTATATATTTATATAGATATTTATCTATACACAGGGACAGATAGATAGATAGATAGATAGATAGATAGACAGAGACTGTATGCAATAAGCCTGGATGTCTGACAGTTAAAGCTGCATCGTGATGTCATTAAGGCTCTAGTATGACACGTACAGCTTGGAACCATATATATTATAGCACGGCTGCCATTTACAGTCAGTCTCCATTGGAGTTGGAAGTTGGCAAACATGTACTAGGCTGTCTTCCCAAGAAGCCACAGCAGCTAGATAAATTGGATGTTCCACCGAACTGCTATTTTATTCAGCCAGTAAGGGGAAAGCGGTGGCCTACAAAATCTCATTGGTCGCTGCTGCTGCCGACATTTTTTTAAAAAGGTACGCTCAGTTGTTTCATGGAGAACATGAAGGTAGCTACTTACAATTCAGGCAGGTAGGTTCAGTTCTTGGAGGTTGGGGAATGCTTATGGGCAAGGCCTTATGTCTGATAATATTGGCTGCTTCCAACTGTACCTACCGCAAGCAGACGATCAGTGGATACAATGCTGCGAGCTGGGAAAAAAGCCTAGAATAATCCACGGCAGGCAGGCAAGCAAAATGTAAATAACGGGATTGGTTAGCTGCGCTAAAATTCTTGCTTGTACCTGAAAAAGGTTTCACCTGCAACGCGGCCTTCTACTGGTTTTTGCGACGTGACATTCACTGACAAGGCACAGGCGCTGGTAGGTTTCTGCGAGCACCCACAATACAGCGTTGCAGTCTTCAAATCTGTGCAGAACTCTTTTTTTTACCTAAAATTAGCAAGATTCGTTTAAAACTCTTGTGGTGTATTATAGCCTTCTCCTGAGATGACATTCATAGCGATACTAAGAATAATAAAGATAAAAAGCATCATAGGCTGAAGAAATTATACGCAGGGTACGTCATTTTTTAGCCTTCCATAACTATATAGCTATATATGCATACATCCATATATTTAGCTAGATATCCATAAAAATCTATATCTATATATATGTATTTCTATATATTTATATAGATATTTATCTATACACAGGGACAGATAGATAGATAGATAGATAGATAGATAGATAGATAGATAGATAGATAGACAGAGACTGTATGCAATAAGCCTGGATGTCTGACAGTTAAAGCTGCATCATGATGTCATTAAGGCTCTATTATGACACGTACAGCTTGGAACCATATATATTATAGCACGGCTGCCATTTACAGTCAGTCTCCATTGGAGTTGGAAGTTGGCAAACATGTACTAGGCTGTCTTCCCAAGAAGCCACAGCAGCCAGATAAATTGGATGTTCCACCGAACTGCTATTTTATTCAGCCAGTAAGGGGAAAGCGGTGGCCTACAAAATCTCATTGGTCGCTGCTGCTGCCGACATTTTTTTAAAAAGGTACGCTCAGTTGTTTCATGGAGAACATGAAGGTAGCTACTTACAATTCAGGCAGGTAGGTTCAGTTCTTGGAGGTTGGGGAATGCTTATGGGCAAGGCCTTATGTCTGATCATATTGGCTGCTTCCAACTGTACCTACCGCAAGCAGACGATCAGTGGATACAATGCTGCGAGCTGGGAAAAAAGCCTAGAATAATCCACGGCAGGCAGGCAAGCAAAATGTAAATAACGGGATTGGTTAGCTGCGCTAAAATTCTTGCTTGTACCTGAAAAAGGTTTCACCTGCAACGCGGCCTTCTACTGGTTTTTGCGACGTGACATTCACTGACAAGGCACAGGCCTGGTAGGTTTCTGCGAGCACCCACAATACAGCGTTGCAGTCTTCAAATCTGTGCAGAACTCTTTTTTTTACCTAAAATTAGCAAGATTCGCTTAAAACTCTTGTGGTGTATTATAGCCTTCTCCTGAGATGACATTCATAGCGATACTAAGAATAATAAAGATAAAAAGCATCATAGGCTGAAGAAATTATACGCAGGGTACGTCATTTTTTAGCCTTCCATAACTATATAGCTATATATGCATACATCCATATATTTAGCTAGATATCCATAAAAATCTATATCGATATATATGTATTTCTATATATTTATATAGATATTTATCTATACACAGGGACAGATAGATAGATAGATAGATAGACAGAGACTGTATGCAATAAGCCTGGATGTCTGACAGTTAAAGCTGCATCGTGATGTCATTAAGGCTCTATTATGACACGTACAGCTTGGAACCATATATATTATAGCACGGCTGCCATTTACAGTCAGTCTCCATTGGAGTTGGAAGTTGGCAAACATGTACTAGGCTGTCTTCCCAAGAAGCCACAGCAGCCAGATAAATTGGATGTTCCACCGAACTGCTATTTTATTCAGCCAGTAAGGGGAAAGCGGTGGCCTACAAAATCTCATTGGTCGCTGCTGCTGCCGACATTTTTTTAAAAAGGTACGCTCAGTTGTTTCATGGAGAACATTAAGGTAGCTACTTACAATTCAGGCAGGTAGGTTCAGTTCTTGGAGGTTGGGGAATGCTTATGGGCAAGGCCTTATGTCTGATCATATTGGCTGCTTCCAACTGTACCTACCGCAAGCAGACGATCAGTGGATACAATGCTGCGAGCTGGGAAAAAAGCCTAGAATAATCCACGGCAGGCAGGCAAGCAAAATGTAAATAACGGGATTGGTTAGCTGCGCTAAAATTCTTGCTTGTACCTGAAAAAGGTTTCACCTGCAACGCGGCCTTCTACTGGTTTTTGCGACGTGACATTCACTGACAAGGCACAGGCCTGGTAGGTTTCTGCGAGCACCCACAATACAGCGTTGCAGTCTTCAAATCTGTGCAGAACTCTTTTTTTTACCTAAAATTAGCAAGATTCGCTTAAAACTCTTGTGGTGTATTATAGCCTTCTCCTGAGATGACATTCATAGCGATACTAAGAATAATAAAGATAAAAAGCATCATAGGCTGAAGAAATTATACGCAGGGTACGTCATTTTTTAGCCTTCCATAACTATATAGCTATATATGCATACATCCATATATTTAGCTAGATATCCATAAAAATCTATATCGATATATATGTATTTCTATATATTTATATAGATATTTATCTATACACAGGGACAGATAGATAGATAGATAGATAGATAGATAGATAGATAGATAGATAGACAGAGACTGTATGCAATAAGCCTGGATGTCTGACAGTTAAAGCTGCATCGTGATGTCATTAAGGCTCTATTATGACACGTACAGCTTGGAACCATATATATTATAGCACGGCTGCCATTTACAGTCAGTCTCCATTGGAGTTGGAAGTTGGCAAACATGTACTAGGCTGTCTTCCCAAGAAGCCACAGCAGCCAGATAAATTGGATGTTCCACCGAACTGCTATTTTATTCAGCCAGTAAGGGGAAAGCGGTGGCCTACAAAATCTCATTGGTCGCTGCTGCTGCCGACATTTTTTTAAAAAGGTACGCTCAGTTGTTTCATGGAGAACATGAAGGTAGCTACTTACAATTCAGGCAGGTAGGTTCAGTTCTTGGAGGTTGGGGAATGCTTATGGGCAAGGCCTTATGTCTGATCATATTGGCTGCTTCCAACTGTACCTACCGCAAGCAGACGATCAGTGGATACAATGCTGCGAGCTGGGAAAAAAGCCTAGAATAATCCACGGCAGGCAGGCAAGCAAAATGTAAATAACGGGATTGGTTAGCTGCGCTAAAATTCTTGCTTGTACCTGAAAAAGGTTTCACCTGCAACGCGGCCTTCTACTGGTTTTTGCGACGTGACATTCACTGACAAGGCACAGGCCTGGTAGGTTTCTGCGAGCACCCACAATACAGCGTTGCAGTCTTCAAATCTGTGCAGAACTCTTTTTTTTACCTAAAATTAGCAAGATTCGCTTAAAACTCTTGTGGTGTATTATAGCCTTCTCCTGAGATGACATTCATAGCGATACTAAGAATAATAAAGATAAAAAGCATCATAGGCTGAAGAAATTATACGCAGGGTACGTCATTTTTTAGCCTTCCATAACTATATAGCTATATATGCATACATCCATATATTTAGCTAGATATCCATAAAAATCTATATCGATATATATGTATTTCTATATATTTATATAGATATTTATCTATACACAGGGACAGATAGATAGATAGATAGATAGATAGATAGACAGAGACTGTATGCAATAAGCCTGGATGTCTGACAGTTAAAGCTGCATCGTGATGTCATTAAGGCTCTAGTATGACACGTACAGCTTGGAACCATATATATTATAGCACGGCTGCCATTTACAGTCAGTCTCCATTGGAGTTGGAAGTTGGCAAACATGTACTAGGCTGTCTTCCCAAGAAGCCACAGCAGCCAGATAAATTGGATGTTCCACCGAACTGCTATTTTATTCAGCCAGTAAGGGGAAAGCGGTGGCCTACAAAATCTCATTGGTCGCTGCTGCTGCCGACATTTTTTTAAAAAGGTACGCTCAGTTGTTTCATGGAGAACATGAAGGTAGCTACTTACAATTCAGGCAGGTAGGTTCAGTTCTTGGAGGTTGGGGAATGCTTATGGGCAAGGCCTTATGTCTGATAATATTGGCTGCTTCCAACTGTACCTACCGCAAGCAGACGATCAGTGGATACAATGCTGCGAGCTGGGAAAAAAGCCTAGAATAATCCACGGCAGGCAGGCAAGCAAAATGTAAATAACGGGATTGGTTAGCTGCGCTAAAATTCTTGCTTGTACCTGAAAAAGGTTTCACCTGCAACGCGGCCTTCTACTGGTTTTTGCGACGTGACATTCACTGACAAGGCACAGGCGCTGGTAGGTTTCTGCGAGCACCCACAATACAGCGTTGCAGTCTTCAAATCTGTGCAGAACTCTTTTTTTTACCTAAAATTAGCAAGATTCGTTTAAAACTCTTGTGGTGTATTATAGCCTTCTCCTGAGATGACATTCATAGCGATACTAAGAATAATAAAGATAAAAAGCATCATAGGCTGAAGAAATTATACGCAGGGTACGTCATTTTTTAGCCTTCCATAACTATATAGCTATATATGCATACATCCATATATTTAGCTAGATATCCATAAAAATCTATATCTATATATATGTATTTCTATATATTTATATAGATATTTATCTATACACAGGGACAGATAGATAGATAGATAGATAGATAGATAGATAGATAGACAGAGACTGTATGCAATAAGCCTGGATGTCTGACAGTTAAAGCTGCATCGTGATGTCATTAAGGCTCTATTATGACACGTACAGCTTGGAACCATATATATTATAGCACGGCTGCCATTTACAGTCAGTCTCCATTGGAGTTGGAAGTTGGCAAACATGTACTAGGCTGTCTTCCCAAGAAGCCACAGCAGCCAGATAAATTGGATGTTCCACCGAACTGCTATTTTATTCAGCCAGTAAGGGGAAAGCGGTGGCCTACAAAATCTCATTGGTCGCTGCTGCTGCCGACATTTTTTTAAAAAGGTACGCTCAGTTGTTTCATGGAGAACATGAAGGTAGCTACTTACAATTCAGGCAGGTAGGTTCAGTTCTTGGAGGTTGGGGAATGCTTATGGGCAAGGCCTTATGTCTGATCATATTGGCTGCTTCCAACTGTACCTACCGCAAGCAGACGATCAGTGGATACAATGCTGCGAGCTGGGAAAAAAGCCTAGAATAATCCACGGCAGGCAGGCAAGCAAAATGTAAATAACGGGATTGGTTAGCTGCGCTAAAATTCTTGCTTGTACCTGAAAAAGGTTTCACCTGCAACGCGGCCTTCTACTGGTTTTTGCGACGTGACATTCACTGACAAGGCACAGGCCTGGTAGGTTTCTGCGAGCACCCACAATACAGCGTTGCAGTCTTCAAATCTGTGCAGAACTCTTTTTTTTACCTAAAATTAGCAAGATTCGCTTAAAACTCTTGTGGTGTATTATAGCCTTCTCCTGAGATGACATTCATAGCGATACTAAGAATAATAAAGATAAAAAGCATCATAGGCTGAAGAAATTATACGCAGGGTACGTCATTTTTTAGCCTTCCATAACTATATAGCTATATATGCATACATCCATATATTTAGCTAGATATCCATAAAAATCTATATCTATATATATGTATTTCTATATATTTATATAGATATTTATCTATACACAGGGACAGATAGATAGATAGATAGATAGATAGATAGATAGATAGATAGATAGACAGAGACTGTATGCAATAAGCCTGGATGTCTGACAGTTAAAGCTGCATCGTGATGTCATTAAGGCTCTATTATGACACGTACAGCTTGGAACCATATATATTATAGCACGGCTGCCATTTACAGTCAGTCTCCATTGGAGTTGGAAGTTGGCAAACATGTACTAGGCTGTCTTCCCAAGAAGCCACAGCAGCCAGATAAATTGGATGTTCCACCGAACTGCTATTTTATTCAGCCAGTAAGGGGAAAGCGGTGGCCTACAAAATCTCATTGGTCGCTGCTGCTGCCGACATTTTTTTAAAAAGGTACGCTCAGTTGTTTCATGGAGAACATGAAGGTAGCTACTTACAATTCAGGCAGGTAGGTTCAGTTCTTGGAGGTTGGGGAATGCTTATGGGCAAGGCCTTATGTCTGATCATATTGGCTGCTTCCAACTGTACCTACCGCAAGCAGACGATCAGTGGATACAATGCTGCGAGCTGGGAAAAAAGCCTAGAATAATCCACGGCAGGCAGGCAAGCAAAATGTAAATAACGGGATTGGTTAGCTGCGCTAAAATTCTTGCTTGTACCTGAAAAAGGTTTCACCTGCAACGCGGCCTTCTACTGGTTTTTGCGACGTGACATTCACTGACAAGGCACAGGCCTGGTAGGTTTCTGCGAGCACCCACAATACAGCGTTGCAGTCTTCAAATCTGTGCAGAACTCTTTTTTTTACCTAAAATTAGCAAGATTCGCTTAAAACTCTTGTGGTGTATTATAGCCTTCTCCTGAGATGACATTCATAGCGATACTAAGAATAATAAAGATAAAAAGCATCATAGGCTGAAGAAATTATACGCAGGGTACGTCATTTTTTAGCCTTCCATAACTATATAGCTATATATGCATACATCCATATATTTAGCTAGATATCCATAAAAATCTATATCGATATATATGTATTTCTATATATTTATATAGATATTTATCTATACACAGGGACAGATAGATAGATAGATAGATAGACAGAGACTGTATGCAATAAGCCTGGATGTCTGACAGTTAAAGCTGCATCGTGATGTCATTAAGGCTCTATTATGACACGTACAGCTTGGAACCATATATATTATAGCACGGCTGCCATTTACAGTCAGTCTCCATTGGAGTTGGAAGTTGGCAAACATGTACTAGGCTGTCTTCCCAAGAAGCCACAGCAGCCAGATAAATTGGATGTTCCACCGAACTGCTATTTTATTCAGCCAGTAAGGGGAAAGCGGTGGCCTACAAAATCTCATTGGTCGCTGCTGCTGCCGACATTTTTTTAAAAAGGTACGCTCAGTTGTTTCATGGAGAACATTAAGGTAGCTACTTACAATTCAGGCAGGTAGGTTCAGTTCTTGGAGGTTGGGGAATGCTTATGGGCAAGGCCTTATGTCTGATCATATTGGCTGCTTCCAACTGTACCTACCGCAAGCAGACGATCAGTGGATACAATGCTGCGAGCTGGGAAAAAAGCCTAGAATAATCCACGGCAGGCAGGCAAGCAAAATGTAAATAACGGGATTGGTTAGCTGCGCTAAAATTCTTGCTTGTACCTGAAAAAGGTTTCACCTGCAACGCGGCCTTCTACTGGTTTTTGCGACGTGACATTCACTGACAAGGCACAGGCCTGGTAGGTTTCTGCGAGCACCCACAATACAGCGTTGCAGTCTTCAAATCTGTGCAGAACTCTTTTTTTTACCTAAAATTAGCAAGATTCGCTTAAAACTCTTGTGGTGTATTATAGCCTTCTCCTGAGATGACATTCATAGCGATACTAAGAATAATAAAGATAAAAAGCATCATAGGCTGAAGAAATTATACGCAGGGTACGTCATTTTTTAGCCTTCCATAACTATATAGCTATATATGCATACATCCATATATTTAGCTAGATATCCATAAAAATCTATATCGATATATATGTATTTCTATATATTTATATAGATATTTATCTATACACAGGGACAGATAGATAGATAGATAGATAGACAGAGACTGTATGCAATAAGCCTGGATGTCTGACAGTTAAAGCTGCATCGTGATGTCATTAAGGCTCTATTATGACACGTACAGCTTGGAACCATATATATTATAGCACGGCTGCCATTTACAGTCAGTCTCCATTGGAGTTGGAAGTTGGCAAACATGTACTAGGCTGTCTTCCCAAGAAGCCACAGCAGCCAGATAAATTGGATGTTCCACCGAACTGCTATTTTATTCAGCCAGTAAGGGGAAAGCGGTGGCCTACAAAATCTCATTGGTCGCTGCTGCTGCCGACATTTTTTTAAAAAGGTACGCTCAGTTGTTTCATGGAGAACATGAAGGTAGCTACTTACAATTCAGGCAGGTAGGTTCAGTTCTTGGAGGTTGGGGAATGCTTATGGGCAAGGCCTTATGTCTGATCATATTGGCTGCTTCCAACTGTACCTACCGCAAGCAGACGATCAGTGGATACAATGCTGCGAGCTGGGAAAAAAGCCTAGAATAATCCACGGCAGGCAGGCAAGCAAAATGTAAATAACGGGATTGGTTAGCTGCGCTAAAATTCTTGCTTGTACCTGAAAAAGGTTTCACCTGCAACGCGGCCTTCTACTGGTTTTTGCGACGTGACATTCACTGACAAGGCACAGGCCTGGTAGGTTTCTGCGAGCACCCACAATACAGCGTTGCAGTCTTCAAATCTGTGCAGAACTCTTTTTTTTACCTAAAATTAGCAAGATTCGCTTAAAACTCTTGTGGTGTATTATAGCCTTCTCCTGAGATGACATTCATAGCGATACTAAGAATAATAAAGATAAAAAGCATCATAGGCTGAAGAAATTATACGCAGGGTACGTCATTTTTTAGCCTTCCATAACTATATAGCTATATATGCATACATCCATATATTTAGCTAGATATCCATAAAAATCTATATCGATATATATGTATTTCTATATATTTATATAGATATTTATCTATACACAGGGACAGATAGATAGATAGATAGATAGATAGACAGAGACTGTATGCAATAAGCCTGGATGTCTGACAGTTAAAGCTGCATCGTGATGTCATTAAGGCTCTATTATGACACGTACAGCTTGGAACCATATATATTATAGCACGGCTGCCATTTACAGTCAGTCTCCATTGGAGTTGGAAGTTGGCAAACATGTACTAGGCTGTCTTCCCAAGAAGCCACAGCAGCCAGATAAATTGGATGTTCCACCGAACTGCTATTTTATTCAGCCAGTAAGGGGAAAGCGGTGGCCTACAAAATCTCATTGGTCGCTGCTGCTGCCGACATTTTTTTAAAAAGGTACGCTCAGTTGTTTCATGGAGAACATTAAGGTAGCTACTTACAATTCAGGCAGGTAGGTTCAGTTCTTGGAGGTTGGGGAATGCTTATGGGCAAGGCCTTATGTCTGATCATATTGGCTGCTTCCAACTGTACCTACCGCAAGCAGACGATCAGTGGATACAATGCTGCGAGCTGGGAAAAAAGCCTAGAATAATCCACGGCAGGCAGGCAAGCAAAATGTAAATAACGGGATTGGTTAGCTGCGCTAAAATTCTTGCTTGTACCTGAAAAAGGTTTCACCTGCAACGCGGCCTTCTACTGGTTTTTGCGACGTGACATTCACTGACAAGGCACAGGCCTGGTAGGTTTCTGCGAGCACCCACAATACAGCGTTGCAGTCTTCAAATCTGTGCAGAACTCTTTTTTTTACCTAAAATTAGCAAGATTCGCTTAAAACTCTTGTGGTGTATTATAGCCTTCTCCTGAGATGACATTCATAGCGATACTAAGAATAATAAAGATAAAAAGCATCATAGGCTGAAGAAATTATACGCAGGGTACGTCATTTTTTAGCCTTCCATAACTATATAGCTATATATGCATACATCCATATATTTAGCTAGATATCCATAAAAATCTATATCGATATATATGTATTTCTATATATTTATATAGATATTTATCTATACACAGGGACAGATAGATAGATAGATAGATAGACAGAGACTGTATGCAATAAGCCTGGATGTCTGACAGTTAAAGCTGCATCGTGATGTCATTAAGGCTCTATTATGACACGTACAGCTTGGAACCATATATATTATAGCACGGCTGCCATTTACAGTCAGTCTCCATTGGAGTTGGAAGTTGGCAAACATGTACTAGGCTGTCTTCCCAAGAAGCCACAGCAGCCAGATAAATTGGATGTTCCACCGAACTGCTATTTTATTCAGCCAGTAAGGGGAAAGCGGTGGCCTACAAAATCTCATTGGTCGCTGCTGCTGCCGACATTTTTTTAAAAAGGTACGCTCAGTTGTTTCATGGAGAACATGAAGGTAGCTACTTACAATTCAGGCAGGTAGGTTCAGTTCTTGGAGGTTGGGGAATGCTTATGGGCAAGGCCTTATGTCTGATCATATTGGCTGCTTCCAACTGTACCTACCGCAAGCAGACGATCAGTGGATACAATGCTGCGAGCTGGGAAAAAAGCCTAGAATAATCCACGGCAGGCAGGCAAGCAAAATGTAAATAACGGGATTGGTTAGCTGCGCTAAAATTCTTGCTTGTACCTGAAAAAGGTTTCACCTGCAACGCGGCCTTCTACTGGTTTTTGCGACGTGACATTCACTGACAAGGCACAGGCCTGGTAGGTTTCTGCGAGCACCCACAATACAGCGTTGCAGTCTTCAAATCTGTGCAGAACTCTTTTTTTTACCTAAAATTAGCAAGATTCGCTTAAAACTCTTGTGGTGTATTATAGCCTTCTCCTGAGATGACATTCATAGCGATACTAAGAATAATAAAGATAAAAAGCATCATAGGCTGAAGAAATTATACGCAGGGTACGTCATTTTTTAGCCTTCCATAACTATATAGCTATATATGCATACATCCATATATTTAGCTAGATATCCATAAAAATCTATATCGATATATATGTATTTCTATATATTTATATAGATATTTATCTATACACAGGGACAGATAGATAGATAGATAGATAGACAGAGACTGTATGCAATAAGCCTGGATGTCTGACAGTTAAAGCTGCATCGTGATGTCATTAAGGCTCTATTATGACACGTACAGCTTGGAACCATATATATTATAGCACGGCTGCCATTTACAGTCAGTCTCCATTGGAGTTGGAAGTTGGCAAACATGTACTAGGCTGTCTTCCCAAGAAGCCACAGCAGCCAGATAAATTGGATGTTCCACCGAACTGCTATTTTATTCAGCCAGTAAGGGGAAAGCGGTGGCCTACAAAATCTCATTGGTCGCTGCTGCTGCCGACATTTTTTTAAAAAGGTACGCTCAGTTGTTTCATGGAGAACATTAAGGTAGCTACTTACAATTCAGGCAGGTAGGTTCAGTTCTTGGAGGTTGGGGAATGCTTATGGGCAAGGCCTTATGTCTGATCATATTGGCTGCTTCCAACTGTACCTACCGCAAGCAGACGATCAGTGGATACAATGCTGCGAGCTGGGAAAAAAGCCTAGAATAATCCACGGCAGGCAGGCAAGCAAAATGTAAATAACGGGATTGGTTAGCTGCGCTAAAATTCTTGCTTGTACCTGAAAAAGGTTTCACCTGCAACGCGGCCTTCTACTGGTTTTTGCGACGTGACATTCACTGACAAGGCACAGGCCTGGTAGGTTTCTGCGAGCACCCACAATACAGCGTTGCAGTCTTCAAATCTGTGCAGAACTCTTTTTTTTACCTAAAATTAGCAAGATTCGCTTAAAACTCTTGTGGTGTATTATAGCCTTCTCCTGAGATGACATTCATAGCGATACTAAGAATAATAAAGATAAAAAGCATCATAGGCTGAAGAAATTATACGCAGGGTACGTCATTTTTTAGCCTTCCATAACTATATAGCTATATATGCATACATCCATATATTTAGCTAGATATCCATAAAAATCTATATCGATATATATGTATTTCTATATATTTATATAGATATTTATCTATACACAGGGACAGATAGATAGATAGATAGATAGATAGATAGATAGATAGATAGACAGAGACTGTATGCAATAAGCCTGGATGTCTGACAGTTAAAGCTGCATCGTGATGTCATTAAGGCTCTATTATGACACGTACAGCTTGGAACCATATATATTATAGCACGGCTGCCATTTACAGTCAGTCTCCATTGGAGTTGGAAGTTGGCAAACATGTACTAGGCTGTCTTCCCAAGAAGCCACAGCAGCCAGATAAATTGGATGTTCCACCGAACTGCTATTTTATTCAGCCAGTAAGGGGAAAGCGGTGGCCTACAAAATCTCATTGGTCGCTGCTGCTGCCGACATTTTTTTAAAAAGGTACGCTCAGTTGTTTCATGGAGAACATGAAGGTAGCTACTTACAATTCAGGCAGGTAGGTTCAGTTCTTGGAGGTTGGGGAATGCTTATGGGCAAGGCCTTATGTCTGATCATATTGGCTGCTTCCAACTGTACCTACCGCAAGCAGACGATCAGTGGATACAATGCTGCGAGCTGGGAAAAAAGCCTAGAATAATCCACGGCAGGCAGGCAAGCAAAATGTAAATAACGGGATTGGTTAGCTGCGCTAAAATTCTTGCTTGTACCTGAAAAAGGTTTCACCTGCAACGCGGCCTTCTACTGGTTTTTGCGACGTGACATTCACTGACAAGGCACAGGCCTGGTAGGTTTCTGCGAGCACCCACAATACAGCGTTGCAGTCTTCAAATCTGTGCAGAACTCTTTTTTTTACCTAAAATTAGCAAGATTCGCTTAAAACTCTTGTGGTGTATTATAGCCTTCTCCTGAGATGACATTCATAGCGATACTAAGAATAATAAAGATAAAAAGCATCATAGGCTGAAGAAATTATACGCAGGGTACGTCATTTTTTAGCCTTCCATAACTATATAGCTATATATGCATACATCCATATATTTAGCTAGATATCCATAAAAATCTATATCGATATATATGTATTTCTATATATTTATATAGATATTTATCTATACACAGGGACAGATAGATAGATAGATAGATAGATAGATAGATAGATAGATAGATAGATAGACAGAGACTGTATGCAATAAGCCTGGATGTCTGACAGTTAAAGCTGCATCGTGATGTCATTAAGGCTCTAGTATGACACGTACAGCTTGGAACCATATATATTATAGCACGGCTGCCATTTACAGTCAGTCTCCATTGGAGTTGGAAGTTGGCAAACATGTACTAGGCTGTCTTCCCAAGAAGCCACAGCAGCCAGATAAATTGGATGTTCCACCGAACTGCTATTTTATTCAGCCAGTAAGGGGAAAGCGGTGGCCTACAAAATCTCATTGGTCGCTGCTGCTGCCGACATTTTTTTAAAAAGGTACGCTCAGTTGTTTCATGGAGAACATGAAGGTAGCTACTTACAATTCAGGCAGGTAGGTTCAGTTCTTGGAGGTTGGGGAATGCTTATGGGCAAGGCCTTATGTCTGATAATATTGGCTGCTTCCAACTGTACCTACCGCAAGCAGACGATCAGTGGATACAATGCTGCGAGCTGGGAAAAAAGCCTAGAATAATCCACGGCAGGCAGGCAAGCAAAATGTAAATAACGGGATTGGTTAGCTGCGCTAAAATTCTTGCTTGTACCTGAAAAAGGTTTCACCTGCAACGCGGCCTTCTACTGGTTTTTGCGACGTGACATTCACTGACAAGGCACAGGCGCTGGTAGGTTTCTGCGAGCACCCACAATACAGCGTTGCAGTCTTCAAATCTGTGCAGAACTCTTTTTTTTACCTAAAATTAGCAAGATTCGTTTAAAACTCTTGTGGTGTATTATAGCCTTCTCCTGAGATGACATTCATAGCGATACTAAGAATAATAAAGATAAAAAGCATCATAGGCTGAAGAAATTATACGCAGGGTACGTCATTTTTTAGCCTTCCATAACTATATAGCTATATATGCATACATCCATATATTTAGCTAGATATCCATAAAAATCTATATCTATATATATGTATTTCTATATATTTATATAGATATTTATCTATACACAGGGACAGATAGATAGATAGATAGATAGATAGATAGATAGATAGATAGATAGATAGATAGACAGAGACTGTATGCAATAAGCCTGGATGTCTGACAGTTAAAGCTGCATCGTGATGTCATTAAGGCTCTATTATGACACGTACAGCTTGGAACCATATATATTATAGCACGGCTGCCATTTACAGTCAGTCTCCATTGGAGTTGGAAGTTGGCAAACATGTACTAGGCTGTCTTCCCAAGAAGCCACAGCAGCCAGATAAATTGGATGTTCCACCGAACTGCTATTTTATTCAGCCAGTAAGGGGAAAGCGGTGGCCTACAAAATCTCATTGGTCGCTGCTGCTGCCGACATTTTTTTAAAAAGGTACGCTCAGTTGTTTCATGGAGAACATGAAGGTAGCTACTTACAATTCAGGCAGGTAGGTTCAGTTCTTGGAGGTTGGGGAATGCTTATGGGCAAGGCCTTATGTCTGATCATATTGGCTGCTTCCAACTGTACCTACCGCAAGCAGACGATCAGTGGATACAATGCTGCGAGCTGGGAAAAAAGCCTAGAATAATCCACGGCAGGCAGGCAAGCAAAATGTAAATAACGGGATTGGTTAGCTGCGCTAAAATTCTTGCTTGTACCTGAAAAAGGTTTCACCTGCAACGCGGCCTTCTACTGGTTTTTGCGACGTGACATTCACTGACAAGGCACAGGCCTGGTAGGTTTCTGCGAGCACCCACAATACAGCGTTGCAGTCTTCAAATCTGTGCAGAACTCTTTTTTTTACCTAAAATTAGCAAGATTCGCTTAAAACTCTTGTGGTGTATTATAGCCTTCTCCTGAGATGACATTCATAGCGATACTAAGAATAATAAAGATAAAAAGCATCATAGGCTGAAGAAATTATACGCAGGGTACGTCATTTTTTAGCCTTCCATAACTATATAGCTATATATGCATACATCCATATATTTAGCTAGATATCCATAAAAATCTATATCTATATATATGTATTTCTATATATTTATATAGATATTTATCTATACACAGGGACAGATAGATAGATAGATAGATAGATAGATAGATAGATAGATAGATAGATAGACAGAGACTGTATGCAATAAGCCTGGATGTCTGACAGTTAAAGCTGCATCGTGATGTCATTAAGGCTCTATTATGACACGTACAGCTTGGAACCATATATATTATAGCACGGCTGCCATTTACAGTCAGTCTCCATTGGAGTTGGAAGTTGGCAAACATGTACTAGGCTGTCTTCCCAAGAAGCCACAGCAGCCAGATAAATTGGATGTTCCACCGAACTGCTATTTTATTCAGCCAGTAAGGGGAAAGCGGTGGCCTACAAAATCTCATTGGTCGCTGCTGCTGCCGACATTTTTTTAAAAAGGTACGCTCAGTTGTTTCATGGAGAACATGAAGGTAGCTACTTACAATTCAGGCAGGTAGGTTCAGTTCTTGGAGGTTGGGGAATGCTTATGGGCAAGGCCTTATGTCTGATCATATTGGCTGCTTCCAACTGTACCTACCGCAAGCAGACGATCAGTGGATACAATGCTGCGAGCTGGGAAAAAAGCCTAGAATAATCCACGGCAGGCAGGCAAGCAAAATGTAAATAACGGGATTGGTTAGCTGCGCTAAAATTCTTGCTTGTACCTGAAAAAGGTTTCACCTGCAACGCGGCCTTCTACTGGTTTTTGCGACGTGACATTCACTGACAAGGCACAGGCCTGGTAGGTTTCTGCGAGCACCCACAATACAGCGTTGCAGTCTTCAAATCTGTGCAGAACTCTTTTTTTTACCTAAAATTAGCAAGATTCGCTTAAAACTCTTGTGGTGTATTATAGCCTTCTCCTGAGATGACATTCATAGCGATACTAAGAATAATAAAGATAAAAAGCATCATAGGCTGAAGAAATTATACGCAGGGTACGTCATTTTTTAGCCTTCCATAACTATATAGCTATATATGCATACATCCATATATTTAGCTAGATATCCATAAAAATCTATATCGATATATATGTATTTCTATATATTTATATAGATATTTATCTATACACAGGGACAGATAGATAGATAGATAGATAGACAGAGACTGTATGCAATAAGCCTGGATGTCTGACAGTTAAAGCTGCATCGTGATGTCATTAAGGCTCTATTATGACACGTACAGCTTGGAACCATATATATTATAGCACGGCTGCCATTTACAGTCAGTCTCCATTGGAGTTGGAAGTTGGCAAACATGTACTAGGCTGTCTTCCCAAGAAGCCACAGCAGCCAGATAAATTGGATGTTCCACCGAACTGCTATTTTATTCAGCCAGTAAGGGGAAAGCGGTGGCCTACAAAATCTCATTGGTCGCTGCTGCTGCCGACATTTTTTTAAAAAGGTACGCTCAGTTGTTTCATGGAGAACATGAAGGTAGCTACTTACAATTCAGGCAGGTAGGTTCAGTTCTTGGAGGTTGGGGAATGCTTATGGGCAAGGCCTTATGTCTGATAATATTGGCTGCTTCCAACTGTACCTACCGCAAGCAGACGATCAGTGGATACAATGCTGCGAGCTGGGAAAAAAGCCTAGAATAATCCACGGCAGGCAGGCAAGCAAAATGTAAATAACGGGATTGGTTAGCTGCGCTAAAATTCTTGCTTGTACCTGAAAAAGGTTTCACCTGCAACGCGGCCTTCTACTGGTTTTTGCGACGTGACATTCACTGACAAGGCACAGGCGCTGGTAGGTTTCTGCGAGCACCCACAATACAGCGTTGCAGTCTTCAAATCTGTGCAGAACTCTTTTTTTTACCTAAAATTAGCAAGATTCGTTTAAAACTCTTGTGGTGTATTATAGCCTTCTCCTGAGATGACATTCATAGCGATACTAAGAATAATAAAGATAAAAAGCATCATAGGCTGAAGAAATTATACGCAGGGTACGTCATTTTTTAGCCTTCCATAACTATATAGCTATATATGCATACATCCATATATTTAGCTAGATATCCATAAAAATCTATATCTATATATATGTATTTCTATATATTTATATAGATATTTATCTATACACAGGGACAGATAGATAGATAGATAGATAGATAGATAGATAGATAGATAGATAGATAGATAGACAGAGACTGTATGCAATAAGCCTGGATGTCTGACAGTTAAAGCTGCATCGTGATGTCATTAAGGCTCTATTATGACACGTACAGCTTGGAACCATATATATTATAGCACGGCTGCCATTTACAGTCAGTCTCCATTGGAGTTGGAAGTTGGCAAACATGTACTAGGCTGTCTTCCCAAGAAGCCACAGCAGCCAGATAAATTGGATGTTCCACCGAACTGCTATTTTATTCAGCCAGTAAGGGGAAAGCGGTGGCCTACAAAATCTCATTGGTCGCTGCTGCTGCCGACATTTTTTTAAAAAGGTACGCTCAGTTGTTTCATGGAGAACATGAAGGTAGCTACTTACAATTCAGGCAGGTAGGTTCAGTTCTTGGAGGTTGGGGAATGCTTATGGGCAAGGCCTTATGTCTGATCATATTGGCTGCTTCCAACTGTACCTACCGCAAGCAGACGATCAGTGGATACAATGCTGCGAGCTGGGAAAAAAGCCTAGAATAATCCACGGCAGGCAGGCAAGCAAAATGTAAATAACGGGATTGGTTAGCTGCGCTAAAATTCTTGCTTGTACCTGAAAAAGGTTTCACCTGCAACGCGGCCTTCTACTGGTTTTTGCGACGTGACATTCACTGACAAGGCACAGGCCTGGTAGGTTTCTGCGAGCACCCACAATACAGCGTTGCAGTCTTCAAATCTGTGCAGAACTCTTTTTTTTACCTAAAATTAGCAAGATTCGCTTAAAACTCTTGTGGTGTATTATAGCCTTCTCCTGAGATGACATTCATAGCGATACTAAGAATAATAAAGATAAAAAGCATCATAGGCTGAAGAAATTATACGCAGGGTACGTCATTTTTTAGCCTTCCATAACTATATAGCTATATATGCATACATCCATATATTTAGCTAGATATCCATAAAAATCTATATCTATATATATGTATTTCTATATATTTATATATATATTTATCTATACACAGGGACAGATAGATAGATAGATAGATAGATAGATAGATAGATAGATAGACAGAGACTGTATGCAATAAGCCTGGATGTCTGACAGTTAAAGCTGCATCGTGATGTCATTAAGGCTCTATTATGACACGTACAGCTTGGAACCATATATATTATAGCACGGCTGCCATTTACAGTCAGTCTCCATTGGAGTTGGAAGTTGGCAAACATGTACTAGGCTGTCTTCCCAAGAAGCCACAGCAGCCAGATAAATTGGATGTTCCACCGAACTGCTATTTTATTCAGCCAGTAAGGGGAAAGCGGTGGCCTACAAAATCTCATTGGTCGCTGCTGCTGCCGACATTTTTTTAAAAAGGTACGCTCAGTTGTTTCATGGAGAACATGAAGGTAGCTACTTACAATTCAGGCAGGTAGGTTCAGTTCTTGGAGGTTGGGGAATGCTTATGGGCAAGGCCTTATGTCTGATCATATTGGCTGCTTCCAACTGTACCTACCGCAAGCAGACGATCAGTGGATACAATGCTGCGAGCTGGGAAAAAAGCCTAGAATAATCCACGGCAGGCAGGCAAGCAAAATGTAAATAACGGGATTGGTTAGCTGCGCTAAAATTCTTGCTTGTACCTGAAAAAGGTTTCACCTGCAACGCGGCCTTCTACTGGTTTTTGCGACGTGACATTCACTGACAAGGCACAGGCCTGGTAGGTTTCTGCGAGCACCCACAATACAGCGTTGCAGTCTTCAAATCTGTGCAGAACTCTTTTTTTTACCTAAAATTAGCAAGATTCGCTTAAAACTCTTGTGGTGTATTATAGCCTTCTCCTGAGATGACATTCATAGCGATACTAAGAATAATAAAGATAAAAAGCATCATAGGCTGAAGAAATTATACGCAGGGTACGTCATTTTTTAGCCTTCCATAACTATATAGCTATATATGCATACATCCATATATTTAGCTAGATATCCATAAAAATCTATATCTATATATATGTATTTCTATATATTTATATAGATATTTATCTATACACAGGGACAGATAGATAGATAGATAGATAGATAGATAGATAGATAGATAGATAGATAGACAGAGACTGTATGCAATAAGCCTGGATGTCTGACAGTTAAAGCTGCATCGTGATGTCATTAAGGCTCTATTATGACACGTACAGCTTGGAACCATATATATTATAGCACGGCTGCCATTTACAGTCAGTCTCCATTGGAGTTGGAAGTTGGCAAACATGTACTAGGCTGTCTTCCCAAGAAGCCACAGCAGCCAGATAAATTGGATGTTCCACCGAACTGCTATTTTATTCAGCCAGTAAGGGGAAAGCGGTGGCCTACAAAATCTCATTGGTCGCTGCTGCTGCCGACATTTTTTTAAAAAGGTACGCTCAGTTGTTTCATGGAGAACATGAAGGTAGCTACTTACAATTCAGGCAGGTAGGTTCAGTTCTTGGAGGTTGGGGAATGCTTATGGGCAAGGCCTTATGTCTGATCATATTGGCTGCTTCCAACTGTACCTACCGCAAGCAGACGATCAGTGGATACAATGCTGCGAGCTGGGAAAAAAGCCTAGAATAATCCACGGCAGGCAGGCAAGCAAAATGTAAATAACGGGATTGGTTAGCTGCGCTAAAATTCTTGCTTGTACCTGAAAAAGGTTTCACCTGCAACGCGGCCTTCTACTGGTTTTTGCGACGTGACATTCACTGACAAGGCACAGGCCTGGTAGGTTTCTGCGAGCACCCACAATACAGCGTTGCAGTCTTCAAATCTGTGCAGAACTCTTTTTTTTACCTAAAATTAGCAAGATTCGCTTAAAACTCTTGTGGTGTATTATAGCCTTCTCCTGAGATGACATTCATAGCGATACTAAGAATAATAAAGATAAAAAGCATCATAGGCTGAAGAAATTATACGCAGGGTACGTCATTTTTTAGCCTTCCATAACTATATAGCTATATATGCATACATCCATATATTTAGCTAGATATCCATAAAAATCTATATCGATATATATGTATTTCTATATATTTATATAGATATTTATCTATACACAGGGACAGATAGATAGATAGATAGATAGATAGATAGATAGATAGACAGAGACTGTATGCAATAAGCCTGGATGTCTGACAGTTAAAGCTGCATCGTGATGTCATTAAGGCTCTAGTATGACACGTACAGCTTGGAACCATATATATTATAGCACGGCTGCCATTTACAGTCAGTCTCCATTGGAGTTGGAAGTTGGCAAACATGTACTAGGCTGTCTTCCCAAGAAGCCACAGCAGCCAGATAAATTGGATGTTCCACCGAACTGCTATTTTATTCAGCCAGTAAGGGGAAAGCGGTGGCCTACAAAATCTCATTGGTCGCTGCTGCTGCCGACATTTTTTTAAAAAGGTACGCTCAGTTGTTTCATGGAGAACATGAAGGTAGCTACTTACAATTCAGGCAGGTAGGTTCAGTTCTTGGAGGTTGGGGAATGCTTATGGGCAAGGCCTTATGTCTGATCATATTGGCTGCTTCCAACTGTACCTACCGCAAGCAGACGATCAGTGGATACAATGCTGCGAGCTGGGAAAAAAGCCTAGAATAATCCACGGCAGGCAGGCAAGCAAAATGTAAATAACGGGATTGGTTAGCTGCGCTAAAATTCTTGCTTGTACCTGAAAAAGGTTTCACCTGCAACGCGGCCTTCTACTGGTTTTTGCGACGTGACATTCACTGACAAGGCACAGGCGCTGGTAGGTTTCTGCGAGCACCCACAATACAGCGTTGCAGTCTTCAAATCTGTGCAGAACTCTTTTTTTTACCTAAAATTAGCAAGATTCGTTTAAAACTCTTGTGGTGTATTATAGCCTTCTCCTGAGATGACATTCA